>NW_027512995.1:2212500-2240801 GCF_048772815.1 Callospermophilus lateralis | reverse complement strand
TCACTTCCTGCTTCACAACATATGTATTCCTCCAGGTTTCCTGACTGGTCTTTTTATGAGACTTCTTTCCAAACACATTATTTTCGATTTCCATAATCACTTTTGAAGCAAAACTCACACACTCTTCATGATAAACCAAAACACTAATATTACAATTAGATGTATAATTGGTTGGAATGAATGATTGTATATCAATATAAGATTTCCTGTAATTTTTCAGATATCAGTTAAATCCATTATTTAAAATTGGAACAAGTTATATTATTTATTCACAGTATGGTCTATTCATGCTTTATCTCTATATTCATAGACACATGGTGCACCTCTTTGTAACCCCAATACTAATTTTACGTCTTTAATATATTGCTCCCAGAAATGGTGGAAGAAATACTCATGTCACCTGATCTACATATACATTTTATCCCAGTAATATTCTGGACAAAAAATTTAATGGCCATACTTATGATTGTACCAAGGCCTAAATGGAAAGTGAACACGGATTACTAAAAACATCCATGTCCAGGTTAGATTATTTTGAACTCAACCCTGTTTAGTGTTAATCTTCTTCTCATGCTCTTCGTCACTACTCTGTTCTTAGTTACTCTCCTTATATCAAAGAAGACATTTGGCATTTGTTTTTTAGGGATTGGCTAGGTTCACTTAGCATAATCTGCTTTAATGCCATCCATTTCCCTGCAAATTCTAAGATTTTGTCATTTTTAAATGCAGAATAATACTCCATTGTGTATAAATGCCACATTATTTTTATTCATTCTTCCATTGAAGGGCATATAGCTTGGTTCCACAGTCTTGCTATTGTGAATTGTGCTGCTCTGAACATCGATGTAGCAGTGTCCCTGTAGCATGCTCTTTTTAGGTCTTTAGGTTTTAGACCGAGAAGGGGAATATCTGGGTCAAATGGTGGTTCCATTGCCAGCTTTCCAAGAAATCTCCATACTGCTTTCCCATTTGGCTGCACCAATTTGCAGTCCCACCAGCAATGTACAAGTTTACCTGTTTCCCCATATCCTCAACAGCACTTGTTGTTGTTTGACTTCATAATGGCTGCCAATCTTACTGGAGTGAGATGGTATCTTAGGGTGGTTTTGATTCACATTTCTCTGACTGCTGGAGATGGTGAGCATTTTTTTATGTACTTGTTGATTGATTGTATGTCCTCCTCTGAGCAGTGTCTGTTCAGGTCCTTGGCCCATTTGTTGATTGTGTTATTTGTTATCTTATTGACTAATTTTTTGAGTTCTTTGTATACTCTGGATATTAGGGCTCTATCTGAAGTCTGAGGAGTAAAGATTTGTTCTTAGGATGTAGGCTCCCTATTTACCTGTCTTATTGTTTCTTTTGCTGAGAAAAAACTTTTTAGTTTGAGTAAGTCCCATTTGTTGATTCTAGCTATTAACTCTTGTGCTATGGGTGTCCTATTGAGGAATTTGGAGCCCGACCCCACAGTATGTAGATCATAGCCAACTTTTTCTTCTATCAGGCGCCGTGTCTCTGATTTGTTATCAAGCTCCTTGATCCATTTTGAGTTAACTTTTGTGCATGGCGAGAGAAAGGGATTCAGTTTCATTTTGTTGCATATGGATTTCCAGCTTTCCCAGCACCAATTATTGAAGATGCTATCCTTCATCCATTGCATGCTTTTAGCCCCTTTATCAAATATGAGATAGTTGAAGTTTTGTGGATTGGTTTCTGTGTCCTCTAATCTGTACCATTGTTCCACCCGCCTGTTTTGGTACCAGTATTATGCTATTTTTGTTACTATTGCTCTGCAGTATACTTTGAAGTCTGATATCGCTATATCGCCTGATTCACACTTCCTGCTTATCATTGTTTTTGCTATTCTGGGTCTTTTATTTTTCCATATGAATTTCATGATTGCTTTCTCTATTTCTACAAGAAATGCCATTAGGATTTTTATTGGCATTGCATTAAACCTATAGAGAACTTTTGGTAATATCGCCATTTTGATAATGTTAGTTCTGCCTATATATGAACAGGGTACATTTTTACATCTTTTAAGATCTTCCTCTATTATTCTCTTTAGGGTTCTGTAGTTTTCATTTTATGAGACTTGCACCTCTTTTGTTAGGCTGATTCCCAATTATTTTTTTTAGGATATTGTGAATGTAGTGGTTGTCCTCATTTCCGTTTCAGAGGATTTTTTGCTGATATACAGGAATGCCTTTGATTTATGCGTGTTGATTTTATATCCTGCCACTTTGCTGAATTCATTCATTAGCTCTATTAGTTTCTTTGTAGACCCTTTTGGGTCTGCTAGGTATAGAATCATGTCATCTCTAATAGTGATAATTTAAGTTCTTCTTTTCCTGTTTTTATGGCTTTAATTTTTTTTGTCTGTCTAATTGCTCTCGCCAGTGTTTCACGAACTATGTTGAACAGAAATGGTGAAAGAGGGCATCCCTTTCTTGTTCCACATTTTAGGGGGAATGCCTTCAATTATTCTCCATTCATAATGATGCTAGCCTGAGGCTTAGCAGAGATTGCTTTTACAATATTGAGGTATGTTCCTGTTATCCCTAGTTTTTCTAGAGTTTTGAACATAAAGGTATGCTGTACTTTGTCGAATGCTTTCTCTGCATCTATCGAGATGATCATATGGTTCTTATTTTTAAGTCTATTGATGTGATGAATAACATTTATTGATTTCCCTATATTGATCCAGCCTTGCATCCCACGGATGAGTCCTACTTGATCATGTACACAATTTTTTTGATATGCTTTTGTATCTGATTTGCTAGAATTTAATTGAGGATTTTTGCCTCTAGGTTCATTAGAGATATTGGTCTGTAGTTTTCTTTCTTTGAAGTGTCTTTTTCTGGTGTAGGAATCAGGGTGATGGTGGCCTCATAGAATGAATTTGGAAGTTCTCCTTCTTTTTCAATTTCCTGAAATAGCTTGAAAAGCATTGGTATTAGTTTCTCTTTAAAGTTTTGTAAAACTCTGCTGTATACCCATCGGGTCCTGGGCTTTTCTTACTTGGTAGTGTTTTGATGGTTTCTTCTATTTCCTCAATTGATATTGGTCTGTTTAGGTTGTCTATAACCTCCTGACTCAATCTGGGCACAACAAATGACTTAAGAAATTTATCGATGCCTTCACTCTCTTCTATTTTATTGGAGTATAACGATTCAAAATATTTTCTTATTATCTTCTGTATTTCTGAAATATCTCTTGTGATATTGTCTCTTTCATCCTGTATGCTAGTAATTTGAGTTCTCTCTCTTTTTTTCTTCATTACCATGGCTAAGGTTCTGTCGGTTTTATTTATTTTTTCAAAGAACCAAATGGGTTGACGTGTCCTCTGCGCTGGCAGGCCGCTGGGCCTGTTTCTCCATTCGGTTGCAGGTCTGCCTACCTTGCGGGAGTGGGTGGTGGCTCTGCTTTGCCCCTTCTCCAATTGGGGTGTCGTGACTATCATGCCGGCACGTCGCTGGGCCTGTTCTGGGCGCGGGCAATGCTACTTATTAATGTCTCTGTGTGTGTGTGTGTGTGTGTGCATATATATGTGTATATATATATATATATATATATATATATATATATATATATTCACTCTCCAAATTTTTCAAAATATGAAATATATTTGTCTTATTATAAACTCCCTAAATTCATTCATATTCATGTATGTGGATTTATAATCAACTTTTCAAAGATTATTCTCAGAAATATTCATCCACCTGAAATACATATTTGTTTCCTAGTACTGAAAGCTAACTCTGGGGGATCATATGATGGCGGCGAAAGAAGTGCATCACCCCCATGTACCGCGTCACTGTGCGGGAGAATGACGAGTTAGAACTGCTAAAACCTATCTTTTTAGGAATTTCCAGCAAAATTGGGGTGCTCCAAAACCTAGTTGAAGTATTTCTATCTCATGAGGATCAGCTATGGGGGCTCCAACGCGAGTGATTTGTCCGCACCGAGGGTCATGCTGCTTATTCAGCAAATTGCTCTGCGGTAGAGTATGCGGCACGCGCTGGGAAATGACGAGATAGCAATGCAAATATACAGTGGTGTGGATTTTGTGGGCTCCTGCCACCTGTGCAATCACTGTGCTCAGTGCTGAATTCTGGGTTTGAGATGGGGGAAGGAAGCGGTCCAATTCTGTTCTCCACACCGGTCAGACCACAGAGGAAGCCAGTGGCCACCATCTTGGAGAGCTGACGTCACCATCCCTGTGTTCCACTGATCGCCACTCATTCAGCTATAGACTAGGTAATTTCAGGCTGCCATTTGCCTGTGTCTTGCAGACAAATTACTCAGGCTCAGTGCTAAAGAAACCGCAGAAACTGCTTCATGGAGCCTGCTCCTATCAGAACATACACCAAGCCAACAGCGGCCGAATTTCAGCTCCTGGAACTGATCTGGCCCAGGGCTAAAGAACTCACGGAAACTGCTTCTCGGTCCGGGTCTTGCTGAATACTGTGGAGTTTAATACCAACCGAGCCTTCATAGGCAGTGGCAGCAAGTTTGAGACGGGGCTTGTGAGGGCCGGTCAAGACTCACCCGTTTCTTTTGTCACCCGGCAAAGGGAACGAAATGCTGCCATTCACATGGTGTATCAACATAGCAGAGATCTGATGTCATCAGAAAGCGGCGGAGGAGATAACTTCATTGATACCAGCGGTGACAGAAACAGTTGGTCTTCTGGTAAAGAAAGTGAGTCACAAACACCTGAGTATCTCTCACTTTGTCATCAAGCCAGAGGGGCAGAGCAGAGCTGCTGCCCATGCCCGGAACGGACCCAGCGACCCACTGTCATGGTAGTCACGTCACCCCAATTGGAGTAGGGGCAGAGCAGAGTTGCCGCCCGTGCCCAGAACAGGCCCAGCGACCTGCAGGCATGGTAGTCACATCACCCCAATTGGAGTAGGGGCAGAGCAGAGCTGCCACCCGGGCCCAGATCAGGCCCAGCCACCTGCTGGCGTGGTAGTCACGTCACCCAAATTGTAGTAGGGGCCAAGCTGGCCGCCGCCCGCGCCCGCAATGTAAGCAGACATGTGACTGACCTGCGGAACAGGCCCAGCGGCCTGCCACCGTGGTAGACACAACACCCCAATTGGAGTAGTGGCAGAGCAGAGCCTTCTCCCAAGCCCAGTAAAAGCACAGCGGCCCACCAGCGTGGTAGTCACGTCAACACAATTGGAGTAGGCATAGAGCAGAGCCTTTGCCCGCGCCCAGAACAGGCCCAGCGACGTGCCGGCATGATAGTCACGACACCCCAATTGGAGAAGGGGCAAAGCAGAGCCACCACCCACTCCCGCAAGGTAGGCAGACCTGCAACCGAATGGAGAAACAGGCCCAGCGGCCTGCCAGCGCGGAGGACACGTCAACCCATTTGGTTCTTTGAAAAAATAAATAAAACCGACAGAACCTTAGCCATGGTAATGAAGAAAAAAAGAGAGAGAACTCAAATTACTAGCATACAGGATGAAAGAGACAATATCACAAGAGATATTTCAGAAATACAGAAGATAATAAGAAAATATTTTGAATCTTTATACTCCAATAAAATAGAAGAGAGTGAAGGCATCGATAAATTTCTTAAGTCATTTGTTGTGCCCAGATTGAGTCAGGAGGTTATAGACAACCTAAACAGACCAATATCAATTGAGGAAATAGAAGAAACCATCAAAACACTACCAAGTAAGAAAAGCCCAGGACCCGATGGGTATACAGCAGAGTTTTACAAAAACTTTAAAGAGAAACTAATACCAATGCTTTTCAAGCTATTTCAGGAAATTGAAAAAGAAGGAGAACTTCCAAATTCATTCTATGAGGCCACCATCACCCTGATTCCTACACCAGAAAAAGACACTTCAAAGAAAGAAAACTACAGACCAATATCTCTAATGAACCTAGAGGCAAAAATCCTCAATTAAATTCTAGCAAATCAGATACAAAAGCATATCAAAAAAATTGTGTACATGATCAAGTAGGACTCATCCGTGGGATGCAAGGCTGGATCAATATAGGGAAATCAATAAATGTTATTCATCACATCAATAGACTTAAAAATAAGAACCATATGATCATCTCGATAGATGCAGAGAAAGCATTCGACAAAGTACAGCATACCTTTATGTTCAAAACTCTAGAAAAACTAGGGATAACAGGAACATACCTCAATATTGTAAAAGCAATCTCTGCTAAGCCTCAGGCTAGCATCATTATGAATGGAGAATAATTGAAGGCATTCCCCCTAAAATGTGGAACAAGAAAGGGATGCCCTCTTTCACCATTTCTGTTCAACATAGTTCGTGAAACACTGGCGAGAGCAATTAGACAGACAAAAAAAATTAAAGCCATAAAAACAGGAAAAGAAGAACTTAAATTATCACTATTAGAGATGACATGATTCTATACCTAGCAGACCCAAAAGGGTCTACAAAGAAACTAATAGAGCTAATGAATGAATTCAGCAAAGTGGCAGGATATAAAATCAACACGCATAAATCAAAGGCATTCCTGTATATCAGCAAAAAATCCTCTGAAACGGAAATGAGGACAACCACTACATTCACAATATCCTAAAAAAAATAATTGGGAATCAGCCTAACAAAAGAGGTGCAAGTCTCATAAAATGAAAACTACAGAACCCTAAAGAGAATAATAGAGGAAGATCTTAAAAGATGTAAAAATGTACCCTGTTCATATATAGGCAGAACTAACATTATCAAAATGGCGATATTACCAAAAGTTCTCTATAGGTTTAATGCAATGCCAATAAAAATCCTAATGGCATTTCTTGTAGAAATAGAGAAAGCAATCATGAAATTCATATGGAAAAATAAAAGACCCAGAATAGCAAAAACAATGATAAGCAGGAAGTGTGAATCAGGCGATATAGCGATATCAGACTTCAAAGTATACTGCAGAGCAATAGTAACAAAAATAGCATAATACTGGTACCAAAACAGGCGGGTGGAACAATGGTACAGATTAGAGGACACAGAAACCAATCCACAAAACTTCAACTATCTCATATTTGATAAAGGGGCTAAAAGCATGCAATGGATGAAGGATAGCATCTTCAATAATTGGTGCTGGGAAAGCTGGAAATCCATATGCAACAAAATGAAACTGAATCCCTTTCTCTCGCCATGCACAAAAGTTAACTCAAAATGGATCAAGGAGCTTGATAACAAATCAGAGACACGGCGCCTGATAGAAGAAAAAGTTGGCTATGATCTACATACTGTGGGGTCGGGCTCCAAATTCCTCAATAGGACACCCATAGCACAAGAGTTAATAGCTAGAATCAACAAATGGGACTTACTCAAACTAAAAAGTTTTTTCTCAGCAAAAGAAACAATAAGACAGGTAAATAGGGAGCCTACATCCTAAGAACAAATCTTTACTCCTCAGACTTCAGATAGAGCCCTAATATCCAGAGTATACAAAGAACTCAAAAAATTAGTCAATAAGATAACAAATAACACAATCAACAAATGGGCCAAGGACCTGAACAGACACTGCTCAGAGGAGGACATACAATCAATCAACAAGTACATAAAAAAATGCTCACCATCTCCAGCAGTCAGAGAAATGTGAATCAAAACCACCCTAAGATACCATCTCACTCCAGTAAGATTGGCAGCCATTATGAAGTCAAACAACAACAAGTGCTGTTGAGGATATGGGGAAACAGGTAAACTTGTACATTGCTGGTGGGACTGCAAATTGGTGCAGCCAAATGGGAAAGCAGTATGGAGATTTCTTGGAAAGCTGGCAATGGAACCACCATTTGACCCAGATATTCCCCTTCTCGGTCTAAAACCTAAAGACCTAAAAAGAGCATGCTACAGGGACACTGCTACATCGATGTTCAGAGCAGCACAATTCACAATAGCAAGACTGTGGAACCAAGCTATATGCCCTTCAATGGAAGAATGAATAAAAATAATGTGGCATTTATACACAATGGAGTATTATTCTGCATTTAAAAATGACAAAATCTTAGAATTTGCAGGGAAATGGATGGCATTAGAGCAGATTATGCTAAGTGAACCTAGCCAATCCCTAAAAAACAAATGCCAAATGTCTTCTTTGATATAAGGAGAGTAACTAAGAACAGAGTAGTGACGAAGAGCATGAGAAGAAGATTAACACTAAACAGGGATGAGAGGTGGAAGGGAAAGGGAGAGAGAAGGGAAATTGCATGGAAATGGGAGGAGAGCCTCAGGGTTATACAAAATTTTATACAAAAGGAAGTGCGGGAAAAGGGAAAAATAATACAAGGGGGAGAAATTTATTACTGTAGAGTGGGTAGAGAGAGAAGAGGGGAGGAGAGGGGAGGGGAGGGGGGACAGTAGAGGATAGGAAAGGCAGCAGAATAGAACAGACACTAGTATGGCTATATGTGAATCAATGGATGTGTAACTGATGTGATTCTGCAATCTGTATACGGGGTAAAAATGGGAGTTCATAACCCACTTGAATCAAAATGCGATATATGATATATCAAGAACTATGTAATGTTTTTAACAACCATAAATAAAAATTAAAAAAAAAGAATACTAACTTTGGTGAATGATGCACACGAATCCTAATATTTCTACAGTAACTGACCCAGTTTAATATCAATGCAAGTAGATTCCTATGGGACATGATGTGTATTTTGACGTTCATTTTTACTCAACACTGGTACATTACTATTTCATGAGTTTATGCACATCATTGGATATATATATTTCATCCACAAATTAGCAAACTTATAGGCATTTGTTTTACTTTCAATCACTTCCTGCTTCACAACATATGTATTCCTCCAGGTTTCCTGACTGGTCTTTTTATGAGACTTCTTTCCAAACACATTATTTTCGATTTCCATAATCACTTTTGAAGCAAAACTCACACACTCTTCATGATAAACCAAAACACTAATATTACAATTAGATGTATAATTGGTTGGAATGAATGATTGTATATCAATATAAGATTTCCTGTAATTTTTCAGATATCAGTTAAATCCATTATTTAAAATTGGAACAAGTTATATTATTTATTCACAGTATGGTCTATTCATGCTTTATCTCTATATTCATAGACACATGGTGCACCTCTTTGTAACCCCAATACTAATTTTACGTCTTTAATATATTGCTCCCAGAAATGGTGGAAGAAATACTCATGTCACCTGATCTACATATACATTTTATCCCAGTAATATTCTGGACAAAAAATTTAATGGCCATACTTATGATTGTACCAAGGCCTAAATGGAAAGTGAACACGGATTACTAAAAACATCCATGTCCAGGTTGCGTAATGCTCTCAAATGCCAATCCTATTGGTGACTACATATTTGTTTCTTCCTAAGATTATATATTGAAACTCAACACTGTTGAACATGTCTAATCCTATCAGTCACTTTATACTTTGCCTAATTTTTTAATGTCTCTATTGATATCTGCTTTTCTGCATATTTTCCCCAGCTCATCCTAGTGACTGACTCTTCATATGTGCTGACATTTAAATTCAGTCTCTAACCGAAACCCTATTGCTAAAGAACTTTTGGTGCAAATCATATACTCACTCTTCCACCTAAACCTACCGACTAGCTTCATGATCCTAGCAACTATCCCTTTTTGACTGGATGTTCTCTTCTACATTCAATCATCCAAGGTACAAGGTCCTATGCCATTGTATATCGAATTATATGAGACATATTTGCAGAACATAATTCGTAGCTAAGTATCCCAATCAAGGGCTCAATGCCCTTCTGGGCTTCAAATCATACCTAGATTTCTGTTTTCATACTTATATTTCACCTCTATATTCTTGTAAATATCACAGGTTTCCAACACTATTATTCATCGCACAGAATGATTCCTAACCCAAATCGAACCTGTTATTAACCATAAACATACACTGTTCCCTCAAACTCATTTCACAAAAGAGCAGGAACAGCGTTGTTCTTACAATACAGGAAAGTAGGGGACCGTCCACCTGCTGAGAACCTCAAAGGTCCATGCAGAAATGATACTTGCACAAGTTGTAGGCATGTATGAAGGACCTGAGTGAGCAAAAGTCATCTTCCATGGCAAAAAAACCTAGTTAGAACGAAGGGACGTGTCTGAATCAGCCTCTCTCTTCTTATTGTAGGGAAGACTGACCAAAACAGGCCTGTGTGGAGAGCTGTTCCCGTTTGGCTATCGTTTATATTCCATTCTAACTTGTGAAAGTGTCACAAGAAGGAGCGGCTGGCTCCATCACTTGGGACTCTTGGAAGCAACTGTTAGGACAAAGTGGTTGCCAAGGCAGTCACCTCATTCAGTTCAAAAGAAAGTGACATACCTCATTTCCTTGGTGATGGAACTCTCTGAACTTGGTATCCAAGAAGCCACCCAGTGGCAGTCCCAGTCCCAGTCCCAGTCCCAGTGGGCTCACTTGTTTGGATTTTCCAAGGACAAAGTCAGCCTTTCTTGGTACCTACTGATGTGAGGATGGCCAAATGCCAGTAGAGCTCTGAAGCGGGACCTTTTCTGAGAAAACAGGTAGTGGCTCACCGCTGGCTCCTCTCAAATTCACAGAGTTGGACAAGGAGACCAGATCTGAGACAAGACAGGCCAATTCGGGGAAACATTGTATGACTCACCAGTCAGAGGACACTCCGGGTTGTCACAGACCTACTTGGGGAAAGAAGGTGCCTTTGTAGGAGTGGGTTTGGATTTGTGGTTATGTCTCATGTTCTGAGAATAGGTAGGAAAGGCGTTTTTTTTTTTTTTTTTTTTTTGGTTTTGAGTGGACTGTTCTAGTAAGTCGTTTGACAAGGCGAGTGTTTCTTTGTCTGTGTATCCCACTGTGTCTGGTGTTGTACACATTAGAAAAGAAAATGCATTAATGGATGTGTCCTGTCTAGTATAAATCTTCCCAAAATTCATCCTGCCCAATATATGAATGAACTGCAGCTTGTCTTATCAATGGGAAACACCTGCTATCTTCCTAAGTTGCTGTTTTCTTCCTAAATTCTGGCCACTCTGCAGAATAGGCTCACGGTTTTGTGTACAAGATATGTACCACCTCCAAGCTCTCTGACATGGCCAAGTACTGGAGAGCTGAAGAGAATGGCGAGCATCTCAGAAAACTCAGATATCAGTGTGACCAGGAAACTCTCAGTTGAGAGACCCTGCTTTGGACTTTTTGTTTAAGTACTGTTCTCTTGCACTGAATATCTGGAAGGATTTTGCTTCCGGCCACGCCTTTGTGAAGCCTGAAGAATATAGTTTTGAAATGGAAATGAATGGGCATCACCTGTGGCTCTTTGCTTTATTGCTTTCGAAAGGGATGTGGCTGAATTAGCCTCTTGGCCTTGTTTGTGGCTGTGATTTAGATTCTAAGCACATGATGGATCTAAAGAATGATTCCATGTGTGCGTTCAAAACCATAATGACAAAAAATCAGTCATTGTGGATGAAGTCTCTTGCCTTCCTGTGTTAGGTTCCTGACCTCCATCAAGTGAAAATATGGATTCTTTGTGTCAAATGAGTTCTTCCAAGCCCTGCAGAGGGGCTTGGGTTTTCGCATGACTCCAAATCACATATAGAATCTATACCTGAAAGTCAGTAGGACCCAAATTGGAGAAACACAGCAGTATTTACGGCAGGCTTATTTGATCACTCCTGGTTCACAGGAAGGGTGTCAAGGACACCCTGACTTTAGGCAAATGAGGGGCAAGGGAGCATTTTTTGGACACTGTCTTTGTTTGCACCCCTAATGGAAACCTCCAGCCAGAGGTGACTATATGGAAGAAGATGAGGGACATGTGGAAATGTTTTGGTTTTAATTTTGGTCATTTGTTTGGCGGTTGGAAGAAATGACTGGGTCCACGTGGGCTTGAAATCTGGTGTGATTCCCCTTAGAGACTGAGTTGTGAAACTGACCTCAGAGAAGTATTGCCATGAATTTTATTTGGATTTTAGGAGGCCATGCATGAGAGTCGCCCTTGGAACCTGACATCTAGGCCCAGGGTGGCTTTCCACAGAGCCCTGGGAATCTCAGCCAGGATATCACATGATTTTATTCTTAAAGACATGGCAGCCATATTTGAGAGTTGAAACACACATAGGCCACACATTGTAGACTTCAATGGGCCTGGCTTCATGTGACCTTTTGGACACTCTTTCGGAAGCCTTGCCTGTGAGAGTTCTCCAGAGCTTTCATTGAATTGAGCTTCCTCAACATTTAATGGTTACTGAATGAATTGAAAACCACAGTGCCTCCAACTTCATCATTGAAAAATGGCTAGATAAATACCATGAAATTTTTGAAATTCCCATGACCAGGTGGCACTGGAGAACCTTTGGATGTCCTATTGCTGATCATGAGTATACCAGACAGATCCTTGTATGACTGGGTTTCATGAAAATGCTGTAGAACAGAGATTCCAGTATGTTGGAGCCTTCTGAGTAGTGGGCCAAGAGCAGTGGTGGACAGGTGTGTGATAAATCTTCAGTGGTACGGCCATGAGGATCTACCATTGTATTCCAAATGGCATGTTACCGACATGGTTCAGCCAGCAGACTCTTATATGTAAAGGCATCTTGTTATATGGAGAGGTTTCAGGGCAATGTTCAGAATCAGGTTGATATGGACAAGGGGGCAATGGGGCAAGCTATGAGGAATAAAAGCATGGTTGGTGCATTCTCTTGCAGACCGTGGCCCACCACACGTGACAGAACTCCCTCCAGCACTGTGTCCCAGTTGAGCTCCTTGTATGTCATGAAGCAAATACTAAACTCCCAGTTCAGTAGCAAAAACATCACAAAAAGTGGACGAGGACCAAATGGCTTCACAGTCAACACGGGGAGACACTTAGTCCCCTGTGGCCACAGTTTACCTTCAAAGAGATAATTCAGCACTGCTGCTCATCTTCATTGGAAAATAAGAAGACATGTCCTCCAGGTCACATAGATGCAGACCCAGCTTTGATGGTCTCACTACAAAGGAAGTCAAATCTCCTGACAACAACATATATTTCAAGTGTCCAAACTCAGAGGCAGTTTCTCAAAAAGTTTTTAGGCCAGCAGAGCTTCATGTTTGTGGATTGTTTACCCTGTCCCTTACTTTTGGAAACTCCTCTACCACCTCCAAAGTTGTGAATTCCAGAGCATTTCCATTTCAGATATGTATTCACTGATTTTCTAACTCTTTTCCTCTATTTGTGTCTTAATTGGGGCGAAGGTATTGACAAGGCATTGCATTGGATGAGAGTGGAAGGATATTTCTGCAGCACATATTTGCATACACATTAAATTCATTTTCCAATTTTCCTTTCGAAATACTGAATCCCTGACACTAATACCTACCTACTAGAGTCAGACTACTCATCCTAATATAAAGGAGAAAAATAACCCAAACACAATAGAAATACAAGCAGTTCAGAGGAGGCATGTTGTATACTTGGACTTGCCTTTTGCATTATAAAAGGTAGGAGTTATAAATTTAGTCAATTTTTAATTGAAATAGTCCTCCATGTTTTTTTAAAGTTAACAGATATGTGTATTCTTGTTCCCCTTTCTCTGTAGCCTATTCACCCATATATATTCATATGCACATATAGAATCCTACCTGGTATCACATGTACATTTTTGTGAGGTGGCTGACTTGGCAGATACAAGTTGTGAGAAGAGTTTACTACTCTTAAACGCTGTTGGAACTGAAAATTTAACCTACAAGCTTCCTAGTAGAACAACATTATACATTAGCTCATGTTCAGTAAAATAAATATTTTGCATCTGTGGATGATATATATTTAATGATGAATTTTGATTGGCATATATATTGCTTCTTTTTAATGTCTGTATGTGTTTTTTTGTATCTATAAATACACTCTCCAGATTTTTCAAAATATAAAATATATGTGTCTTATATACACTCTCTAAATTTGTTCATGTTCATGTACGTGGATTCATAATCAACTTTTCACAAGATTATTTTCAGACATATTCATCTACCTGAAATATATATTTGTTTACTAGTACTGAAAACTAACTTCAGTGAATGGTGCATACAAATGCTAATAATTCTACAGTAACTAACCCAGTCTAACATCAATGCAAGTAGATTCCTATGGGACATGATATGTAATTTGACGTTTATTTGTATTCAACAGTGGTACATTACTTTTTCTTCAGTGTTTGCACAACATAGGATTTACATTTCATCCACAAGTTCACAAATTTATAGGCATTTGTTTCAACTTTAATCACTTCTTGCTTCAGAACACGTGTATTGTCAGGTTGTCTTGACTTGTCTTTAAATGAGAATTCTTTCCAATCATATTATTTTCAATTTTCATAATCACTATTGAAGCAAAACTCACATACTCTCCATGATAAACCAAAACACTAATATTACCATTAGATGTATGTCTGTTTGGAATGAATGATTATATATCAATATAAGATTTCTTATAATTTCTCAGATATCAGTTCAATCCACTATTTAAAGTTGGAACAAGTTATATTATTTATTCACTTATGGTCAATTCATGATTTATCTCTATATTCATAGACACAGGGTACACCTCTTTGTACCCCCAATACTAATATTACGTCTTCAATATATTGCTTCCAGAAATGGTGGTAGAAATACTCATATGACCTTATCTACATATACATTTTATCACAGTAATATTCTGAACGAAAAATGTAAAGGTCACACTTATGATTGTACCAAAGCCGAAATGGAAAGTGTACATGGATTACTAAAACATCCATGTCCAGGTTTCCTAATGCTCTCAAATGTCAATCCTATTGGTGACTACATATTTGTTTCTTCCTAAGATTATATACTGAAACTCAACCCTGTAGAAAATGTCTAATCCTTTCACTCATTTTATACTTTGCCTGATTTCATAATGTCTCTATTGATATCTACTTTTCTACATATATTCCCCAGCTCATTATAGTTACTGACTCTTCATATGTGCTGACATTTACATTCATTCTCTAACCAAATCCCTATTGGGAAAGAACTTTTGGTGCAAATCCTATACTCACTCTTCTTCCTAAACATACCAAATATCTTCCTAATCCTACCTACTATCCCTTTTTGACTGGATGTTCTCTTCTACATTCAATCATCCAAGGTACAAGGTCCTATGCCATTGTATATCAAATTATCTGAGACATATTTGCAGAACATAATTCAAAGCTAAGTATACCAGTCAAGGGCCCAATGGTTTTCTGGGCTTCAAATCATACCTAGATTTCTGTTTTCATACTTTTATTTCACCTCTATATTCTTGTACATATCGTAGGTTCCCAATACCATTATTCATGGCACAGAATGATTTATACCCCAAATCGAACCTGTGATTAACCCGAAACATACACTGTTCCCTCAATCTCATTTTACAGAAGAGCAGGGACAAAGTTGTTCTTACAGTACAGGAAAGTAGGATACCTTCTACCTGCCGAGAATCTCAAAGGTCCATGCAGAAATGATACCTGGAGAAGTTTTAGGCAGGTATGAAAGACCTGAGAGAGCAAAAGTCATCTTCCATGGCAAACAACCTGGTCAGAATGAAGGAATGTGTCTGAATCAGCCTCTCTCTTCTTATTGTAGAGAAGATGGACCAAACCAGGCCTGGGTGGAGAGTTTTACCCAGGTTCCTATGGTTGATATACCATTCCAACTTGTTAAAGTGTCACAGGAAGTAGGGGCCAGCTCCATCTCATGGGACCCTTGGAAGCAACTTTTAGGATAAAGTGGTTGCCAGGGCAGTGACCTCATTCAGTTCCAAAGAAAGTGACATACGTCATTTCCTTGTTGATGCAACTCTCTGAACTTGGTATCCAAGAAGCCAGGCACCCAGAAGGAGTCCCTGTCCCAGTCTCAGCGGGCTCACTTGGTTGGATTTAACAAGAATAGAGTCAGTCTTTCTTGGTACCTACTGATGTGAGGAAGCACAAATGCCAGGAGAGCTCTGAAGAGGGACCTTTCCTGAGAAAGATGGTAGTGGCTCACCAATTTTTTCTGACAACTTCAGAGAGTTGGCCAAGGAAACCAGATCTGATAGAAGACAGGCCATTTTGGGGAACATAGTTTAGCCCACCAGTCAGAGGACTCTCTGGATAGTCAAAGACCTACTTGGGGGAAGGAGGTGCCTTTGTGGGCAGTGGGTGTGTGTTTCTTATTTTGTCTCATGTTCTGAGAATAGGTAGGAAAGTCGCTTTGTTTGGTTTGGAGTGGACTGTTTCTAGTAAGTCGTTTGACAAGACTAGTATTCCTATGTCTGTGTATCCCACTGTGTTCGTTGTTGTAGACATTAGAAAAGATAATGCATTAATGGATGTCTAGTCTAGTATAAATCTTCCCATAATTCATACTAGCCAATTAGTGAATGGACTGCAACTTGTCTTATCCATGGGCAACACCTGCTATCTTCCTAAGTTCCTGTTTTCTTCCTGAATTCTGGCCACTCTCCAGAATTGGCTCATGGTTTTGTTTCCAAGATATGTACCACCTCCAAGCTCTGTGACACGGCCATGTACTGGATAGCTGAAGATAATAGCGAGATTCTCAGAAAACTCAGATATAAGTGTGACCAGGAAAGTCTCAGTGTAGAGACCATGTTTTGCACCTTTTCTTACATATTGTTCTGTTGCCCTGAATGTAGGATATCAGTGTGACCAGGAAAGTCTCAGTGGAGAGACCATGATTGGGTCTTTTGCTTAACTATTTTTCTGTTGCAATAAATGTCTGGAAGGTCTTTGCCTCAGGCCACCCCTTTGTGAAGCCTGAAGAATATAGTTTTGAAATGGAAATTAATGGGCATCACCTGTGGCTTTTTGCTTAATTACTTTGGAAAGGGATGTGGCTGAATTAGCCTCTTGGCCTTGTGTGTGGCTGTGACTTAGATTCTCAGCACCTGATGGATCTAAAGAATGATCCCATGTGTGCATCCCAAACCAAAATAGCCAAAAGATCAGTCATTGTGGATGAAGTCACATGCCTTCCTCTGTTAGGTTCCTGACCTCCATCAAGTGAAAATAGAGATTCTTTGGGTCAAATGAGTTCTTCCAAGCCCTGCAGAGGTGCTTGGGGTTTCGCATGACTCCAAATCACATAAAGAATCTATATCTGAAAGTCAGTAGGCCTCAAATTGGAGAAACAGAGCAGTATTAAAGGCATGCTTATTTGATCATTCCTGTTTCACAGGAAGGGTGTCCTGGACATCCTGACTTTAGGCAAATGAGGGGCAAGCAAGCTTATTTTGGAAACTGTCTTTGGCTGCACCCCTCATGGAAACCTTCAGCCAGAGGTGATGATGAGTGACTACATGGAAGAAGATTAGTATCATGTGGGAGTGTTTTGGTTATAATTTTGGTCATTTGTGTCTCGGTTGGAAGAAATGACTGGGTCCACCTAGGCTTGAACTCTGGTTTGATTCCCCTTAGATACTGAGTTGTGGAACTGAACTCAGAGAAGTATTGCCATGAATTTTGTTGGGATTTTAGGAGGACACGCATGAGAGTCGTCCTTGGAAACTGAGATCTAGGCCCAGGGTGGCTTTCAAAAGAGCACTGGGAATCTCAGCCCGTATATAACATGAATTTATTATAAAGACTTGGAAGGCTGAGTTGAGAGTCAAAACACACATGGGCCTCACATTTAGACCTCAATGGGCCTGGCTTCATGTGACCTTTTTGGTCACTCTTTCGGAAGCCTTGCCTGTGAGAGTTTTCCAGAGCTTTCATTGAAATGAGCTTCCTCAACATTTAATGATTCCTGAATGAATAGAAACCCACAGTGCCTCCAACTTCATCTTTGAAAAATGGCTAGATAAAAACCATGAAATTTTTGAAATTTCCATGACCAGGTGGCACTGGAAAACTTTTGGATGCCCTGTTGCTGATCATGAGAATACCAGACAGTGCCTTGATTGACTGGGTTTCATGAAAATGGTGTATAACAGAGATGCCAGTAAGTTGGATCCTGCTGAGTAGTGGCCCAGAGCAGTGGCGGGCAGGTGTTTGATAAAACATCGGTGGTAGTGCCATGAGGATCTACCATTGGATTCCAAATGGCTTGTGACTGACATGGTGCAGCCAGGAAACCCTTATATGTAAAGGCATCGTGTTATATGGAGAGGTTTCAGGGCAATGTTCTGAATCATGTTGCTATTGTCAAGGGGGCAAGCTACGTGGGATAAAACTGGTTGGTGCATTCTCCTGCAGACCCTTCCCCCCACACCTGACAGAACTCTCTCCAGTACTGTGTCTCATTTGAACTCGTTGTATTTTGTGAAGCAAATACCAAACTCCCAGAGCAGCATCAAAAACACCACGAAAATTAGAGGATGACCAAATGGCTTCACAGTCGACACGGGGAGACACTTATCCCTTAGAGGCCACAGTTTACCTACAAAGAGAGAATTCAGCACTGCTGCCTCATTACATTGGAGAATAAGTAACCATGTCATCCAGGTCACATAGATTCAAATCCAGCTTTGATGGTCTCACTACAAAGTAAGCTAAAGCTCCTGACAACAACATATATTTCAAGTGCCCAACCTCAAAGGCAAATTCTCAAAAAACTTTAGACCAGCAGAGCTCCATGTTTGTGGAGGATTTACTCTGTCCATTACATTTAGAAACTCCTCTACCAGCTCCAATGGTGTGAAATCTGGAGCATTTTCCATTCCATATAGGTATTGACAGATTTTTTTAACTCTTCTCCTCTAATTGTGTCTTACTTGAGGCGAAGGTAATGTCAAGGCATTGTTCTGGATGAGAGTCGGAAGATTTTTATGTAGCATATGTTTGCATACACATTGGATACAATTTCCTATTTTCCATTCAAAATACTGAATCCCTGACACTAACCCATACCCTACCAGACTCTGACTACTAATCCTAATATGATGGAGAAAAATAACCCAAACAGAATAGATATACAAGCAGTTCAGTGGAGGCATGTTGTATAGTTGGACTTGCCTTCTGCATGATACAGAGCAGGAGTTATAGATCTAGTCAATTGATTGTTGAAATAGTTCTCCATCTATTTTTAAATTTAACAAATATGTGAATTCCTGTCTCCCTTTTTCTGTAGCCTATTCAGCATGTGTATTTTTATATGCACATATAGAATCCTACTTGGTACCACATGTACATTCTTGTGATTTGGTGGACTTGGCAGATACAAATTGTGAGACGAGATCACTCCTACTTAACCCTGTTGGTACTGAATATTCAAACTATGGGTGAGATTCCTAGTTGAACAACATTTTACATAAATCCATGTTCAGTAAAATGAATATTTTTAGATCTGTGGATGATATATATTTTATGATGAATTTTGATTGACATACACATTGCTACTTTTTTTGTCTTGTGTACTCTCCAGATTTTTCAAAATATGAAATATATGTGTCTTATCTACACTCCCTAAATATGTTCATGATCATGTATGTGGATTTATAATCAACTATTCACAAGATTATTCTCAGAAATATTCATCCACCTGAAATTTGCCTAATGCTCTCAAATATCAATCCGATTGTTGACTACATATTGGTTTTTTCCTAAGATTATATATTCAAACTCAACCCTGTTCAAAATGTATAATCCTATCACTCACTTTATACTTTGCCTGATTTTCTAATATCTCTATTTATATCTGCTTTCCTACATATTTTCCCCCCTTCATCATTGTGACCGACTCTTCACCTGTGCAGACATTAACATTCACTCTCTAATCGAAACCCTATAGCTAAAGAACTTTTGTTCCAAATCCTATACTCACACTTCTTCCGAAACGTACTGACCATCTTCCTAATTCTATCAACTATCCCTATTTGACTGGATGTTCTCTTCTACATTCAATCATCCTAGTAAATGTCAGGCGAGCTTTGCAGGAGGAGACCACCAATAGACTATCTCATGCAACAGCCAAAGTTTATTGACTGTCCAGCATGCTGGTGCTCAGAGCTCACTTGAATAGAGCAGACAGCCCTGAGAATAGCTTAAGTAGAGCTTATATACTTTACCTGGAGAGGGCAGGGAGGGAAGTTTATTGATGTATCAAGGCGAGTGGGCGATTTGCGTGGAATTGGGTCAGGGAGCACATTCTGCAGTTTGGCAGTTGGGGACAGCACATACTGGGAACAAGATTTGCAAGTATCTCTCAAGATTTCAACAGTGTTTTGTTAAGCATACAGAAAAACAGGAAGTGACAAGTACCTATTTTATTAACCTTTTATTCCCCAATTCTTCTTCTGGCTACTTTTAATCATAAAAATGATCATTGGGGGTGTCACATTCTATGTCTGCTAGTGGGGTATTACCTTAAGTTTAACTCGTCCAATTTGAGCCTGGAGAAAAGAAATTACACGGCTGAGAAAACAGGGTTTTATAGTTAGCAATAATATGAGGATTATTTTTAGACCAGCCAGGGTTGATAAAAACGTAGTTAACCAGGGGGACTGTGTGAACCAAGACTCAAACCACCCTTTTTGGGCCTCTCTCTATCGTTGATGCTCTTCAAGACGTCTTTTTAATTTACTCATACATTTTATTACAACTCCAGTATGCTCGGCATACAAACAACATTCTTCCCTCAATGGAGCACAAAGGCCCCCTTCTCTCATGAAGAGCAGGTCCAACCATCGAGTGTTCTGAAAAACAACTTCAGAGAGAGAGGTTAAAGATTCATGCAAAGCTCTGATGGAGGTTTCTAATATCTTCGTTTTGGTCTATTGCTGTCATATTTTTTGTCATTTGTTGAGTCCCATGGACAAAGGCAGTAGTTCCCGTGCCCACCAGTGCAGCAATTCCTATTCCTAATAGGATGGCTAAAGGGAGGGATATATATTTTCAGTGGAACAGGGTTGTATGCCCCCCTATTTGATCTTCAAATGAACCTGTGTCGTGATAGAGCACTCTGGGAAACATCTGCACCATTACACAATTAATCACATCTGTTGACCATTTCATGAAAACATAAGCAATGTTTAAGTATATAGAATTATGCTGTAGTAGGGACAGACAAGGCAAGGCACCTAAGATAGCAGTGAAGACAGGGAAACTGTCCTATTTGGTTGCAACCGGATTCAGAGGGCATTGATTCTGTTGTAATCAAGTAATCCTCTGAAACCCAAGTTGAGGTAGTTTCAGAATTTTGTACCCAACATTTAAGGGAAGGGGCTCAGAAGTTCACAGTCTGCAGAAGTTGAAAAAAGCAGTTTTTGTTTCTGTTTTTTTCCTCAGTTCTGGGCAAGTTAACTTTTCAAGGACACCTGAGAAGGTAAGAGCTTTTTCTTCCCTTTCTTATTTTCCCCCTGCCAGCTGTTACCACGGAGCCCAGTTGCTAACTTCTTTAACTTAGAAATGTAGCCATCTCTCTGAAGCCCCAGGTCAAGGCCCAAGGCTTTTTTCACATATTTTTGTGAAAAACTAGAAAGAGGGTGTCTAGCTAAGGACTGCTGATTTTTTTAGCCAGTGGCCAAGTAGAACAGGGCAATATGAAAAGAGGAAGTTTAACTACATTGAACTCTTTTACAGGGACTCTTTTCATGAAAGTCCAAAACTCAGCCATGGTGAAGACTTCTGGAGAAGGTAAGTTAAGACTTTTCAGTGGGCCTGGTACAGAAGGGGATGACAGGGAAGGTGGGGCTGAGAGCAGCTCCGAGGATCTGAGAATGAGGAAGGAGGCATGTAAAAGAATAATTTGAGAAATGGTTTGGGATTTTCCTAGCAACAAAAACTTGAGCAGTAGAACAGGTAGAGCAGAGGGGAAGACGGGAGTGAGTATCCCAAAACACATGTGAGGGACTTTAAATTCTTAGTAAACTGTTTTCAGTGATGACAAAGCAACTTTAAAGGCCATTTTTATTACATCTTGAATAGGGGTCTGAGGACTCTCCTCAGCTGGTTTGAGCTTTGGGTTAGCTGAAAAGAGGACCTGGTGGGACCCGGTGTGGGCACTGACAGGAGAAGAGAGGAGTGAGTGGGTGGAGGGGCACTTCAGTAGCTGCTAACTCAGCAAGGGGGCAATGGTCTGAGAACCAGCGAAGGTTTGGGTTTTTGATCTATTAATTGGAGGGAAGAAATCAGGTTTCTGAAGTGGGAGTGACAGCAGAGACTCTGGAGCAGAAGGCTGAAGGTGAGGATCTATTGGATAAGCAGAGTTCAGGATGTGAGTGAAGGAGGGAAAAGGCCTCCACATAGGGGAATCTCCTTTCACCCCTTTGAGCACTTGCAGATGTTAAAAAGGTCATGCAGAATTTGAGGATCTAGAGACCCCTCTGGGAGCCATTGGTTTTTGTTATCTAATTCGTAATATGGCCAATGCTGTGCACTGAATTTGATGAGGAGTTTGGGTTCCATCAGGCAGCCCCTGTATGCTCACATCCCCATTACTTACAGAAGAAGTCAGCTTTCCCCCCACACGCTCATGGCTGTTTGTGGCTTTGATGGTCGGTCGGGCAAACATAGTAATCTAGGCTAGCCAACCTGCATCTGGCTCGTGTGTCCCTACATCCATAATGTTAGTTTCCATTATCTATGGTACGGAAGGGATTTAATGGAATTTTAGTGGAATCCTCTTCATCAGGAATATCCCAATAGGAAAGACCTATAGCCAGCTGACAAATGTCTGGGTAAAGTGATGGTCACCAGGTACCTAAGGGGGCTGTATGCAAGATAGATTATACATCTTTTCCAGTAGAATTTGTGATCAGCCATCGCTGCTGCACGGGCTGATGAGGGTTAGGACTACTTGTTGCCAAGGGGAGATTCTATAGCCTTATCCACATGGTGAATATGCAATTTGAAAGTGTTACCAGTCTTTTCCAGTTTCTAGCCAGAGTGTGGACAGGGCGCAGGCTTGAGATGAGAGGCATGGATCCAGGAAGTGATTCTGTCTACCTTTACCACTGTAGATGTTATAAGTAGCACCTGGTATTGTCCTTTCCAGCAGGGTTCCAGGGATGACACCTGATATCGTCTTACGTAGATGAAGTCTCTTACTTGATATCGATGTGGAGTCCCCTCGTCCCCAGTTTGGTAGGCAGTGGCCAGCTGTTTCCACAGGTATCACTGAGTTCTTTCAAGAGTTTAAGTCTGTCAAGCAAGGGGGTGTGGAAGGGATCGTTAGGTCTTACAGTTGGGCTTAGGTCACTTACTGGAGGAGAGGCACCCTAGAGAATTTCACAGGGGATGAGGTTACTCAAAAAAACAGAGGGAGTATTTTTTGCATGAAACATTGTATATGGCAGGAGCATAGTCCAATCTTTTATGCTGGTCTCTAAGCTTAATTTCATTAAGGCCTCTTTAATGCTTCTATTCATTCTTTCTACCTGTCCTGAACTCTGGGGTCTGTTAGCACAATATAACTTCCAATTAATCCCCAGGTTCCTGGCTAACCCCTGACTTACCTGAGCCACGAACGCCGGTGCATTATCAGACCGTATTACCTTAGGCAGGCCGTGTCTTTGAAAAATATTTTTCAGGATCTTCTGGACCACCTTTTGTGCTGTTTCTTTTATTTTTTCTTTTCTTTTTTAGGGGGGAAAGATTCAATCCATCCTAAAAATGTATCTACAAAGACTAGGAGATATTTATGTCCATACCTTGCTGGCTTAATTTTAGTAAAGTCAACTTCCCAGAATTGTCCTGGTCTGGATCCTCATAGGTGCTTTCCTGCAGGAAGCTTGGAAGGGTAAGCATTAACCATTTGATGGACTCGACAGGCTTTTTTTACCCATTCAGCTATTTCTTTTTGCTGTGAGTCAGTTAGTGGAAAACTCTGTTCTTGATACTTCAGAAATACCTGCAGATTCTTTTAACCAAGGTGAGTGAGTTGATGTGCATTTTCTACTGACATAGTTAGAGCTGTGATTATAGGAGTTTTTACTGAAAGATTTAGAAATTCCACTTGGGGGCCTTCAGGGTGAAAAGTTATTTTGGCCCGGAGCTTGGTGAGCAGATCTCTGCCCAGCAATGGGGCCCGGCATTCTGGGATTACTAGGAAGGAGTGATCTATTTTTCCTTTCCCCAGGTCCATGATCCTCTTAGTTGTCCAAGCCAGATATTTACTGCCATTAGCCCCTTGAACTAGAGACCTTTTATTTGATAGAGGGCCCAAAGTGGTCTTAGGGGTGAGTATATTGCCCCTGTATCCACTTCAAAGTTTACTGGGGTCCCCTCCACTTCAAAAGTTGCCCTGAACTCAGGGAGGGGATCTGAGCCGCGACTTTCTTAGTCATCCTCCAGAGTCAGAATGGCTGACTGGCGTGGCTTTCTCTTTCTACGGCACTCTTTGGCCCAGTGTCCTTTTTTTTTTACAGTAGGCACATTGTTCTGAGGCCAGGGGTGGCCTCTGGCATGGGACCAGGTATCCCTTCATGTCTCCCTGTTTCTTAATTTCTGGCCCTTCTGTTGTTGTGACCAGGACCTTAGTCAACACCTTAGTCTGTCTTTTGTTTCTTTTATCCTCCCTTTGCTCCCTTGTCTTCCTCAGTTTCTCTCTTAAGGTATACTTTCTTGTCTTCTGTGACTAAGTCTCTCAAAGTCATATCTTGTAATCCATCTAAGCATTGTAACTTTCTTTTAATATCCAGGGAAGCTTGCCCAATAGAGGCCATCCTGACAGATGTCTTTTGATCCTCTGCCTGAGCATCGAAAGGAGTATATCTCCTATATGCCTCCCTAATTCTCTCTAGAAACATAGAGGGAGATTCATCAGGCCTTTGAATAATCTCTCTTACCTTGGCCAAATTAGTTGGTTGCCTAGCAGACACTCAGATGCCCACTATTAGAACCTGGCCATAAGTGGACAGATGCATTCTAACTTCAAAGGTATTGGTGTCCCATTTGGGTTGTTTCAAGGGAAAACCAGCTTTGATTAAGTTGGGAAGATGTGTTGGTCTCCAATCTGGCCCGAGGATTTTTTTTCTAGCTTCCAGGAGAATTCTCTTTTGTTCCTCTGTCATAAAGAGAGTGTCTAGGAATTGTTGACAGTCATCCCAAGTATTCAGGTGTGAAAACATCAATGACTCAACCAGACCTGTGAGCCGGGTGGGGTCCTCGGAAAAAAAGGGATTGTTATTTTTCCAGTTATATAGGTCTGAAGAGGAGAAAGACCAATATTTGTCAGCTTGCATTTTCCCCCCATGGCCTTCGTCAATCAATGGTCCATAGGGAAATAGGGGGAGCATCACGGGAGTTCCAGGGTTTTCAATCATTCGAAGGCAGCGAGTTCCCTCAGCCGGGCCAGCTTCCTCCTGGGGAGGTGGGGCTGTGTGTGCTGTGGGGGAGTTATCTGGAGGGCGTAGGGCCAGCTTAGCTTCCTCCAATGGCGGAGAGGGCTGAGTCAGCTGCAGGGGAATCACTTAGAGGGGGTTGGTGGTTGGGGGATGAGGGCAGGGTATGAGGGGGGGGATGAGAGTCCAGTAGAGTCAAATCTTGTGACTCAGGGAGAACAGAGGGTGGTGGAGGAGGAGGAGCAGAGGGTTTGAGAGATCATGGGGGAAGCAGTACCAGCAGGGAAAGGGACAAGGAAAGGCTTCACCCATGGAAGAGGAGACTTGCAGAGGTCCTGCAAAGTTAAGATACATGGCTGTTGATCAGGATGGCTATGTGTGCGCAGCTGAAAGACAATATCTCTGACTTTTTAAATTAGTGGGAAGTATAAAGATGCTTCTAGGGTGCAATCCGACTTGAAAGGTGAAACATTCTGAGGCACAGACAGTCTGGCAAGTCTGCAGTTTTACAGAAAAAGAAAGATTCTGAGCCCTTAAGCGAAATTTGGTCCAGTGATCAAGGGTCAGGGACAGAGACATTGAAGTGCTCTGTCCCATATTGAAAGATACACAAACAGTGAATGCAACAACACACAACACAGACAAGACAAGACAATAAAGACAGGCAATGGACGTCCAAAACTGAGACCAGGACTGCGTAGCAGGCAAAATCCTATGGGCTGGCAATACCGAATCTGAAACAAAAAATCACTGAGTCGAGGAGACAATTGTTCCTCGATTTCTCGAGTCCTCGGTGGCATCCCCCAATACCATTATTCATGCAGCAGACTGATTCCTAACCCAAATCGAACATGTTATCAACCCTAACCATACATTGTTACCTCAATCTAACTTTACAGAAGAGCACGGACAGAGTTGGTCTTACAATCCAGGAATGTAGGGGATCTTCCACCTGCTGAGAACCTCAAAGATCCATGCAAAAATGATCCCTGAAGAAGATGTAGGCAGCTTTGAAGGACCTGATTGAGCAAAAGTCATCTTCCATGGCGAACAACCTGGTCAGGATGAAGGTTTGTGTCTGAATCAGCCTCTCTATTCTTAATGTAGAGAAGATGGACCAAATGAGACCTGTGTGGAGAGTTGTTCCCAGGTGCCTATGGTTGATATACCATTCTAACTTGTGAATGTGTCACAGGAACCAGGGGCAGCTTCCATCTCATGGGACCCTTGGAAGCAACTGTTAAGACAAAATGGTTGCCAAGGCAGTGAACTCATTCTGTTCCTGAAGGAAGTGACCTCACCTCACTTCCTTTGTGATGGAACTCTCTGATCTTGGGATCCAGGAAGCCAGTTAAACAGTGGCAGTTTTAGTCCCAGTCCCAGTGTTCTCACTTTTTGGATTTCCCGAGGACAGGGTCATTCTTTCTTGCTAACTACAGATGTTAGGATGTCGAAATGGCAGAAAAGCTCTGAAGAGGTGCCTTTCCTGAGAAAGAAGGTAGTGCCTCACTGCTGACTCCTGACGACTTCAGAGAGTTGGCCAAAGACACAAGATCTGAGACAGGACAGGCTATTTTGGAGGAACATTGTATGGCCCTCCAGTCAGAAGACACTCCGGATAGTCACAGACCTACTTGTGGGAAGGAGGTGCCTTTGTGGGTTTGGGTATGAGTTTCTGGTTTTGTCTCATGTTCTGAGAATAGGTAGGAAAGGTGGTTTGTTTGGTTTGGAGTGAACTATTTCTAGTAAGTCTTTTGACAAGGTGAGTGTTTCTATGTCTGTAACTCACTGTCCGTGGTTGTAGACATTAGAAAAGATAATGCATCAGTGGATGTGTCCTGTCTATGAGAAAGCTCCCCAGCATTCATCCTACCAAATTTATGAATGGACTGCCGCTTGCCTTATGGATGGCCAACTCCTGCTATGTGTGCATCCAAAACCAAAATGGCTAAAAGAACAGTCATTGTGGATAGAGTCTCTTGACTTCCTCTGTAAGGTTCCTGATCTCAATTAAGTGAGAATAGAGATCCTTTGGGTCAAGTGAATTCTTTAAATCCTACAGAGGCTAGCTCATAGTTGCTTGGGTTTTCTCATGACATTAATTCACATAAAGAATCTAAAATGCACAGTCAGTAGGCCTCAAATTGGAGAAGCGGAGCAGTATTAATGGCAGGCCTATTTGATCACTCCTGGTTCACAGGAAGCATGTCCAGGCCACCATGACATTAGGCAAATGAGGCGCATGGGAGCTTATTTTGTACACTGCCTTGGGCTGCACCCCTCATGGAAACCTCCAGCCAGGTTTTATGATGAGTGTCTATATATAAGAAGATGAGGGCAATGTGGGAGTGTTTTGGTTTTAATTGTGGTCATTTGTGTGGTGGTAGGAAAAGATGACTGGGTCCACCTGGGCTTGAAATCTGGTGTGATTCCCCATAAAGACTGAGTTCTGGAATTGACCTCAAAGAAGTATTGCCATGAATTGTGTTGGCATATTAGGAGGCCACGCATAAGATTCCCCCTTGGAAACTGAGATCTAGGCCCTGGGTGGCTTTCCACAGAGCACTGGGAATCTCAGCCAGGATATCACATGATTTTATTGTGAAAGATTTGGCAGCCACAGTTGAGAGTCAAAACACACATGGACTTCACATTGTAGACCTCAATGGGTCTGGCTTCATGTGACATTTTGGCCACTCTTTTGGAAGTCTTGACTGTGAGAGTCCTCCAGAGATTTCATTGAAATGAGCTTCCTCAAAAATTTAATGGTTATTGAAATAATTGAAACACTCAGTGCCTCCAACTTCATTCTTGAAAAATGGCTCCATATATACCATAAAATTTTTGAAATTCCCATGACCAGGTGGCACTGGAGAACCACTGGATATCCTGTTGCTGATCATGAGTGTGCCAGATACTGCCTTGATTGACTGGGTTTCACAAAAATGGTGTAGATCAGAGATGCCAGTTAGTTGGAGCCTGCTGAATAGTGGGCCTAGAGCAAAGGTGGGCAGGTGTGAGATAAAACAGCTGTGGTGGTTTCATG